>NC_051179.1:152590710-152627422 GCF_013339695.2 Rhipicephalus sanguineus
ACTCGTAACGAAAGTGACCATATGTACGACTACACTTAATACGCCTGAGTCGTGCTCCCGCAAGGGCTCCATCAATAACGCCGTATTATCCTCCCTCCCCCCCCCCCCTCTCATCCTCCTCAACTACACCTACACGCCAGAGCGCCAATTAAAGCACCGAGGAGTTCGCAGTAATCGTCAGCGAGAAAATGCGAAGACCGAATAAGTAGTGGTACGAAGGAAAAAAAGAAAGAAAGAAAAAATATATGGCGGAATGACGAGCTTCGACCAGCAGATTACGAAGCCCTAGCAGCGACGCCTAAATGTCAAGGTGCAGGCAGAGGGCACACTGCAGACTCCCCTCCCCCCCCCCCCCCTTTCCAGATTCGAGCCTGTCACGGAGGCGGTGCCTGCACAGAAGGCATACAGTGGTAACTTCGCTTTCTTTCTCTCTCTGTTTTATTCGTATATTATTTGACCATTTCTTCCAGTGTTGCCGAGGGCACGGCAAATTCGAAACGAGAGAAAGAGAGAAGAAAGCAATCCGAGAGGGACGTTCGAAAAGAATGGACGAGCGAAGATTAAATGCCCCGCTTTTTCCTTTTTGAAAGAAAGGAAATTGTTCAAACATAGCAACAAGGTGTCACCGTGACCTCTCGGACTACACTTAAATATCCGTCGGTGTGTGGTGTGTGTGTGTGTGTGTGGTGTGTGTGTGTGTGTTGTGTGTGTGTGTGTGTGTGTGTGTGTTGTGTGTGTGTGTGTGTGTGTGTGTGTTGTGTGTGTGTGTGTGGTGTGTGCGTGCGAGCGATAGGAGTGGAAAAGGAAAGAAGGACCGGAAAATGAGGCAAATAAAGTAAATAAAGCCGCCGCCTGCAGTTGGGGCTCGTCCTTGGGCGTGCGGGTCGTCCTTCCACGGTTGCGTACGACACAGCCGCTGCCGCATAAGCGCCGTCGCCGCCACTCGCGGACGCTCGAAGGCCTGCTGCGGCTGTACGAGGCGAAAGACGAGGACCAGCGCTGGTCCTCGTCTTTTCTATGTGTACCGTGTCAAATTTTTGCGCTGCGCAGTTTAATAATGGAATACCAACTACCCCAATCTCACACTTTGCTTCGGGAACGGAGACTTTATTGTGCAAAATATAATTGTATTTGACGAGCAGTTTAACTGCGTAGTGAACGGCTACAGCACGAAACGCAAACGGCTGTCGTACAGTGTAAGAAGTGCTGCGGGCATGAAACATCTGCTAGGTGAAATTGAAAAACTGAAGTTTAATACTGACGACTCTTCTAGCGACAGAGTACGCGCGAATAACTGCTCGGTGCTCACATTACGGCCGATCTGTTCGATTTGTTTAAGGCACCGTAGAAGGATGCGACGTATAAAGATGAGATACCGAAAATACAACTATCCGCCGAAAAAATTGCTCAGAGACGACATCTATTCGATATAATCGCACACTGAGATTTCATTTACCGAGTTCTCGTTAAATTTTCCGATTTTGGGTCAGTATCCCTTCAACCGTCACAAAAAAAATATTCCGCACATCTTGTTCGATAGCTCGTCGTTAAATCTCTCGAAAATCTACTGCTTTGAACGCATAGCGACAGCTGACAACTGATCGAATGTGAGTGTGATGCAACTCTCAGTCTCGGTAGCGTATATAGGTAATCGCCTCCCTTTCGTTTTGCTGTTCTATTTCTGGCGGCTCCTCCAAACTGGGCACCGGGCTTTCGCGGGACGCCGTGCGTTTTGGGGGGGATTTGCGCCTAAACCCCGAACATTTTGGCTTTGAAATGTGGGGTGGAAGTACTGGGAACAAGCGCGGCACGGCACCGGACGCGAGTTCCACTTTCCACGTAGGATCAAAACTTCTTGTCCCGCACGACACGACGATAGTGCTTTACAATATCGTCACTCTCAAAATGAACGTCACAGACCTTGCCTTTCGCAGTAAGCTTTCTATCTTTGCCATGCAAAGCTTGAATGTCGTTGGGTCTTTGGAGGTCCGAAGAAGTGTCGTGAAGCGGAGCCGTCGTTGCAGTAGCCGTTCTTGCAGCCCGGCGCAAAACAAGTCGGCATACCGCACCGTGAATCTCTTCGTCCTCGTTGCGCTCCGTACATCGTGCACGCATCTTCGTGCAAGACGCTAAGCCTGGTCAAGAACAGTCGCAAAAATGAGCTAGCAAAGCGCAGACGACGCTGCTACCCACGTGCGCTCGTACATCGGCGGCGCAGAACACAACAAGCGCCAGCCGCGGGAGCTAGTTAAGCTAGACTAGCTAGACGTGACTGCAGCGCCACTAGTTCTCGCGACCGCCACGCGGACCGCCTCTCCGGCGGAGCTTTTAAACTGAGTTTGTTCTAGTAACGTTGCGTCATACGGGCCTGCTGCACGTCATACAGACGCCCATAGTCGGTTACAGCCTCAGGAAGAAACGTAATGTGGACATGTGGACCCACAGCCATCGCGGTACCTCCCACAGAGAACTTGCATCAATGCTCCATCCAATAGCGCTTACTCCTTTCCGTGACGTCAAGCGCACCTCGAGTGATTCGGACAGTTGAATTTCCCATAAAGACGCGCGTTTGAGTCGCTGGTCGAGAACTTGAACGTTCTCGTAAATTTCGTCAGGATGCTGCTCAGCCAGACGGAATGTTTTAGGTAGTAACGACGAACCTTTAACTCTTAATATAGGTAGTACTTACACTGGCCGAGAAAAAGTACTTGCGGTTCGAGCGGAAACTAGCTAGCACGAGCTGTCCTTTACACGTGAAGGGCAGGCAAGCCGCGGTTCTGCGGGGGCAGCTCGCTTTTATTTTTCTGTTGTTGTAACAGAGTATAGTAAAGTAGTGCAAACTGAAGTGATTGGGGGTAATCAAGAAGTAACTGAATTTATTTTCAGAGTAAGTGAAGGTAATTCTGATTAACTAAGATACTGAGAGTAAAGAAGCGATAATTTTCAAAACATTTAGACCACGAATAACCAACACAACAGACACCATTGTGAAAGGAACACCGAACACTCATTGGTGTCCTTGAAGCAGCTAGCCCACTTGACAAATAGTGGCTTCGAAACGTAGCCGTCATTTCCTCTGCTGTATATCCCGAATGCCACCTTTGGTTAAGCATCTTGCGCCTTAGATTACAAGAGCGTATAGTGATATAACGTAAAGCTTAACTAAAATGACCTCCTTTCGCTATCATAAGAACGTTCGCAACTCAGATTGTCACCCCAGGTGTGCTCTGCCGAGACTTGCGACCTGATAAATTTCCCACACTTATCTCTTCCTCTTTCTTTCTACGCAGTTGGTAAGGTTAAGTTACCTCCATACATATTCACAAAACAGCCTCGACGACGCACGCTCTCGGATAGGAATAGGAACTGCACACAACACGCAGCGGCTCCAGTGGGCCGCGAAGTCTGGCGCCGAACCAACCGAGCGTGAAACACATTCCGAGAAGCAAGGGACAATCAAACATGCGAAGAACACGGAGAGGAGACGCAGCCAATGCACACACAAACACATACACACAGAATGTACGCATCCTCGTCGCTGTCGTTACATAAGAAACTCTGTACAGCGGTGGGGGCGGCTCATCAGCGCACTCATTCGTAACCCTGCAGATAACGCTCAGTTTGCAGAGTCATGGCCTCTTCGCGCACGTGTGTACCTTGTCTATGGCGTCAACCGAAACGTCATCTGAGGCGAAGAGGCTAAGCTAAAATCACAAACCCAGCTATGCATACATTGTGTGTCGCTTCTCTCACCTCTCCTCCACCGGGCGATTTGCGCAAAAGAATCAAGAGGAAAAATCAGCGCGGCGCGTCTAACCAGACTGGTTTAGAACGCGCAAATGATTCGTCTAGTCGGCTGTGGAGCACGCTTGCGCCATGAAAAATCAAGGGCAAATTGCAGAAGCGCTACAGAGTGGTGCAAGCTTCTAGAAACGGTCAGCTGAAACAAAAAAACAAAAACAAAAAGAAATCACCTCCCAAGCCCTCCGTACGGATGATTAATCAGCGAAGCTGAAACGAGCGGCGCCGGCGTTCATCACTGAGTTATTCCCGACGGTTCATTAAAGTCCTTCCCAATTATTCCTTACGTCTGTCCAGAAATCTTAATTGGTGTTTCCCGACCGTGTGTTCTCTTCTTCATCTTTCGTGGAACAGTGGTGAGTAGTTTGGCTTGCCCAATTTTTGTGACACACACGCGCTAGGAATTTGTGTGCCCATGATGACGGACGAATTTGTGGTTCGCCTAGCCATACTTCGCTGCAAAAGTACGAAAGACAAAATAAATTTTTGAAGAAAGGAAGGCGTTAGAACACGGCGCACAACACGAAACGAGCCAGCACGAGCACTGGTTAACACTCAAACACGCATAGCTACGCGGGACCATATATCGACGACAAACAAATCCTTATCGGCGTTACCCTGTATAAGGCCCCTAATTTGGGACTTTACACGAAGGAGGGGTAATAAATACTGGCACAAGTAATCACATCAGGTATACTTCACGGCAACGGCGTCATAGACAGCGGACTTCAAAAAAAAAAAAAAAAAGAAAGAGTGGCCGCTGTTCGTGTATTTGACCGGTGAATTTACTACCAATTTTTATTTTAATGACGTCCGCCTCACCTGATAGTTTACTTTTGGAGATACTTTCATACCCTTCCTCGGAAACCCTGTATTCGTGACTTTTTTAAAGTGCGCACAAGGAGTAGCATGGACTTGCCTTGAGAATTTTTATTTCCTTGCCGAGGAGATTCTGCGATTTTGCCAGGTTCTTCTTGGTGATGCTCTTGATGGCCACCGCAGCTCCGGTTTCTGCGCGGGAAAAAAAGAAAGAGAGTGAGGGAGTGAGGAAAGAAGGAATAGCGCGAACGGTCACCGCGAAAAGGGCAAACGGTCAAATTAATGGCTCTCGAGCACGGCCCAAGATATGCTCGCGCGCGGTCAGCCTATTTTCGTCCACATATCGGGCGAAATTGATGGTGGCTACGGCGTGGCCAGCCTGTGAGGCATACACGAGGAACAGGTCAAAGCTTCAAGATGGCCCGCTTTTCAGGTTTGGTTATACCGTTTTGAATAGCGAAAGCGATAACGATAATAAACAGTGTGCCGCGCGGTTGAGCCGGCGTCGGAGGATCCGGCACCAAGAAACAGACGGCTATCTGGCGGGTGCTGCGCGGTTTTAACTGAATTCCCACAATCGCGGTAATATCGTAACAGAACTTGGCCGAAGTTTTCGTGCCCAGTAAATACACCGAGTAAGTTAAATTTTGGATGTTAACGAGCGACTGCCACGATATGCACAATAAAGGTTGAGGAGGGTCGTAACCCCCACGCCACACGAGGCGGATTAACGTCTCACCGCTGCCTTCCGCTCAGTGCCCCATGCACTGTCCAAGAGAGTTGCTTGCTGGGTTAGTTGCTACACTGTTGCACTCGAAAGAAGAAAAAAGCTTCAATAACGTGGAAATTGAAAAAAAAAAAAAGGAAGAAGAAGCCGAGCGGCTGAGAAATGAGACGGTGACCCAGTGTGTGTCACTGTCTGTTTTCTGCCTCTTGATTACAACGTTCTTGCGGCTTTTTTCGAGTATACTTCATGTTGTTATCGCTGCTGCACCGCTGCATTGTTGCTGGATTCCTCCAGCTGAAGCAAGGACATGTCATACTACGCACGGTGCCTGCTCTTACGCACACAGAAATCCCGGGTGTGCTACTGTTTGCTATAGGGGACATGAGAGCACGGGTCACCACTCTTGTCATTCAACGTCGCAGCAGCGTGCACTATACGGACGGCACCCGACAGGAGTACGTATAGGGTTTACGTTTCAACGACAACGGTACGCAGGGGTTACGTTTCAAAAATGATGACGTGATTCTGTTTGCTGGCGCGAGGGCCAAATAATAACTGTGTTTCACGAGCGTAGTCTAAATGCAGATTCAATGCGCAGTCTTGCAAACAGGGGGGCTTCTTTCCAAACCATGTGACCCGCTGCAAAAATAGGAAAAGGAAATCCAGGTCTGCAGCCTCGTTATGGGAGCGCCTCTCCGGCGTCCACACCATACCCCTTGACCAATCAATGGCCGAGTGATCCAGTCAGGTGGAACGCGTCTAACAAGCTCTAAAAAGGACACGGTGAGAAGAAGACACGACACAAAAGACGCGAGCTTCGATAGCAGCCAAGGATTGAGATCAAATTTGCAGGCGATCAAAATAAACAAATACGTAAAAGGTGAGAACACCTGCGCTGTATAGGAGAACAACCACCCCGCGAAACGTAGCAGTAAAAATAAACAAATTCGCCGATGGTGGCTCGATCACGCAATGGTACGGGTACTCGGATTCCTCCCTCGTCTACACACGATGCGGAGATCACGCACCGTTATACGCGGGCGCAGCACGGGGGATGGCGGTGGACAGGCCCGCTGGCCCCGATCGTTTCGACACGCACCAGTTTGCCAGTAGCACGCATTGTTTTGCACCGTTCGCGCACCCTGCCGTTGGAGGGGGGCCTCGAGAAGATTTGCTGGCCCAGCGGCGGTGTTGGTGGGAGGGGGGGGGGGTTGCCAACTCAGTACACGCCGGTGAGGAAGTCGGCACGGCAATGACGACGCGCCCGAATGACGACGACAGCAGCAGCAGCAGCAGCAGCAGCAGCAGCAGCAGCAAAAGCAGCGATGCCAAACACAATGCTTCCGAAGGAACGAGGTGGTACGTACTCCGTGCCGCCACCACTCATTTGGAACACACATCCACTCCCTCTTTCGACTGCGCGCGTGTCACATCCTCGCGTAACGGAGCGTTCCGGGGCACGGCAGCGGAAACCGCGGTCACGGCCGACGCCACTACTACTACTACTGCTGAGAAAGGGTGTAGGAGACGCCGCCCGGAAGATGATTAGCAAGCGCACGTGGCGTGATCGATAGGCATATATACTGCCACGCTGGATTAGGAGAGCTCGTCGAAAACAAGCGGCACGGGATATGCCGGCGCGGAAGCTGACAGTTAAGACGCGTCACGCGTTTTGGCTTAAAAAAAAAAAAGACAGACGACCGCCAAAAAACGCGCGTTACGTCGTTGATGCGCACCCGAAATGGTCGGACTGTTGGAACCAGCCGGAAGAACCGATGGATGCCTCCGGCACGCTCGTCATAGGTATTTGGTCGCGTGGTTCGACATATAACTTCATGACGGGAGATGACAAGCGCCGACCAATCGTTCAAATAAAAGACGTTTCAGCCAGTACGGGGGCCTTTTTCACAATGAAACTTCGACATAAAACTTGCGCTTCATGCAATCAGTGGATAGTAGACGGCGCTTCGAACGCAGCCCCCCCCCCCTCCTGCCGTCTCCACATGGGTTCAACTGACGCTGCAAAACACGCCTCAGAAGAACCCGGAAATGGGAGAGTCTATTGATAACCAAGTGAGGCACGTTTTGCCTCATAAAAGTTATGCATAGAATGGTGCGGCACATCATGGACATATCGTCAACTTTCGCAGGCGGCCTGTCGCCACCTATATGAAAGCGTGTACGGAAACACACACGCACATAACAGCGGTCATGTTAAAGAAAGAAGGTGGCCGTGCGCCAGAAATAGGCGCGATTACATCCTACATACGAGCGGGGTGTGCCGCGGCCGGCCGATAGACGTAAACAAGCGAGATTGCGCGGCAGAGCGGTGAGAGAACGTCGACGCACATAACATACGCGCAGCTGCCGTGAGCTTTTTCGAGGCAGTGTGCCAAGAACAATGGGGGCAACGTTGTGCTGGAACGACAAAGAGACCCCCCCCCCGCCTTTTCCTTTTGTGCGTGCGTGTGTTCCTGTGCACTGCGTGTACCACCAGTGCTACGCGCTCGCGCGCGGCTCTAACAATGGCGATACATGCAAAAGCACACGCGTGCAATGCGACAACGACACGAGCACAGGCTTCCATGAACCCGTAACCCTTCCTCTAACTCATACAACTCATCGTTGTATGAGTTAGAACTCATCATACAACTCATATACCCTATAAAGTGGACGGGGGGATGGCCGCCGCGGTAGCTCAGTTGGTAGAGCATCGGACGCGTTATTCGAAGGTCGCAGGTTCGGTCCCTGCCCGCGGCAAGCTATCTTTTCGTCCACTTTTCTTTCTTCACAATTACCTTACATTTATTACTAAAAACATCCCCCAAACTTTCCTTGGCATTATTGTCTGTTAGTTCTCATTAATATTGTGTATAACAAAGAAAACGAGCCCTTGAAATTAACACTTCTTTCCTTCATTCATAGCGAGGGTCTCGTTCTGGCAGACTTGATGCTTTCAGGTAGTATGCGAGGGATTATTGGTCAGCTGCCAGCTCGTAATAAGTTCACGTGCTACGTGACGCCAACAGGCAGAAAAAGAGTGTTCCACACTCGCCGTCATGGCTACTGGCGGCGCTGACTGACGCTCCCACGTTTAAATGCACACATATACCCTACAAAGTGGACGGGGGGATGGCCGCCGCGGTAGCTCAGTTGGTAGAGCATCGGACGCGTTATTCGAAGGTCGCAGGTTCGGTCCCTGCCCACGGCAAGCTATCTTTTCGTCCACTTTTCTTTCTTCACAATTACCTTACATTTATTACTAAAAACATCCCCCATACTTTCCTTGGCATATATATATATATATATATATAGTTCTTTGTAACCGCGCTGTACATGCCTCGGTTCACGCAGAGCAAACAAACAATATTACAAGCAATGCGAGGTCTGGTCGTCCAGTCGGAGCCCTGCGAACCAGCTAGCTCAGGCGAACAGGACTAACGGCTTTTCGAAATGAGAAGGCCGCCCACGTTGGGCAAAGACCACTCGATTGGGGCGGACAATTAATAATCGCCGGCGTTTAACGCCCAAAAACCACGATATGATCATGAGGGACGCCGTAGTGGAGGGCTCCGGATATTTCGACCACAGGGGGTTTAGCGTGCACCTAAATCTGAGCACACGGGATTTGCTCGGACAACTAAAGTCACATCGTAATAGGGAATAATACAATGATGATTGTCCGTCTAGAGGGGCAGCATTTCGGCGCCAGGAGAGTTGCGGTCGCCGTACACGCCACAGTGCCTAAGTATACACTCTAAGCCAAAAGAGAGGAACGGGGGCATAGGGGTTCCTCCTTTGAGGGAGCAAGTGCTTTGTCACTCCCATTACTCTTCTAAAAGGAGCAACGGCAAGGGGACGAACCGTTGCTCTCCTTGAGGACCAACTGTTACTCCTTTCTGATGCTCCTCAAGGGAGCAACGGATGCTCCTTCCCGTTACTCCTTAGTTTCTTCTTGGGCCAAAAAAAAATTCGTTTTTGATTGACTTCTAGAGCACATTGAGGTTTATACACATATTTGTTTGGATGTACAAATTATACACAGACATCTCGTTCAGAAAGAAATTTCAGAAAATTTGCAACAAACACACAGGATTCGAACTCGCGACCACTTAATCACCATGCGCGCACGCTAACCACTGCGCCACCAAACGCTACGGCGCCGTCTGAAAGGAAACGGGGTTATGTAGGTACCGACGGGTCGTTGCGCGTTCTGACATCTTAGTGAAATGAGTATAGGCGTGCAGAACCAGTTGTGATGTTCGAAAGAGAATAGAAGGTAACAATGTATACATCTGAAAACGTCAAGGCAATGAGTCTCTCACGAAAACACAGGCTTTGCCGTGCTCCCTTTGCGCTAGCTAAAAGGCCAGTTTTTTCTTTTTTTCTTTTTTGCCCGGAGGTGTGTTTTCTTCTTTATTATCATTGTTATTATTAATATCAATATTAATAATAATATTTTTTGCGGAAGAGTCGCCTCCCCTTTGAATAGACAACACCGCCCGAGCTGATAACGTCCGTTTGCTCTGAGATTAAACACAAATTCAAACTACCGGACCCGATTGCGATAACTGTCCTCCCGGCAAAATCAGCCAGTGACAAGGTAGAGATGAGGGGGTAGGGGAGGCAGCGGCGTTAGCTCGCTGTCAGTCTCGTCGTCAGCATAAAACCGAAAATGTAAAGTCTATCAACTGTGTACTTCTCTCAACCGCTTGTTTGTCGCGAAGTATACACGGAGTCTCGCGAAGCTTCGCATTTTATTGCCACACTCTCAGGCTATATATTTATGCCAACTGTTATACGCAAACACGCCATTTGACTTGCGACGACAACAGCTTCAGGTGCTGGCGTTCTAGTGCAACCATACCTTTTATTGGGCGATTTTAGCTTGTATTGTGGGCTTTTAGCTTTACGTTACCGTGTTACGAGTTGCCGGAACGAATCTGCGCATACGCGGGCCCTTACGGAACGTGAACTACTCTCCGGATTAGTTTACGTTTACGGCCCTATCTCGAAAATCCACATTCGTTCGCGGCTACTCACGATACCCGCTTTGCCGAGGCTCCAGCCGCCGAGTAAAAATAAGCCGAAGTGCGAGCGGTAATTGCGATCACTTTGTTTCAGCGGCTAGAGTCACTAGAGTGACCTAGAATTAGAATACCGAAGCGGTAAAAACGTGAGAAGCCTTGACATAAATACCCCGACAGGCTGGATAGGTAACGCCATCTAGCGGGAACAAGATGAAGCAGGCAAGCAAAAAATTGTTATTTCAGAAACATCGTGCGTTCCACTTCTGGTGTAAATGCCTTGCCGCGGCATTATTACGAATTAGTTACCTTTTCAATCATTTTTTTCCTCTAAAACACTAGGCGAAAACAAACGTGTCCACGACTATGGTTGTACGAAGCGTCACAAGATGGCGACACCATCGTCGGATAACCCGGTATTCTACGCTAAAAACCCCTATAAATTAAATATAATTTAAATGCCGTTATCATCAACATTTCATGGTTTATTCAAACGTAAAGGTATCCGTTTACGTACGGGGAGGTAAAACCTTTCTAAAACATATGTGTTCCGGTAACACGGTAACATTAAAAAGTTCACGTACAAGCCAAATGTCCCTATTAGCGTGCGTATCTCTCTGTTCAGTTTACAAAAACTAGTTTCCTTATGCCAGCCCGCAAGAAAATGTGGCCGTGCATCGACCGATACTGGGTGCGTCCTGTAGGAGAGCAGCGGTTGCGCGCCGAGAGAAACTGTTGCCGTTCGTCCTTCTGTTGCTCCCTTCCAACCTAACCCTAAACGCTTACTCCCCCAACTTGAGCCATGTCAGCCATCTTGTTCCAGTTGGTCTTTTTGGGGAGTAACAGTTGGTCTTTAGGACTAAAACCGGCAGTTACTCTCCTTTTTTCCATTTTTGGCTTAGAGTGTACACGATGCATATTCAGTTGCGAGGTGTACACACAGCGCAGACACGAGCAAGGACTGCGTTCAGTGTGGCACATTTAGGCCGGCAAACAACGTGGGAGAGTCGACAAAAACCGTTCTTCCCTGCCTGCCCACGTCGGAGCCGCGCTTACTTTTGTAAAGGCGAGCATCGCTCCAGGGAGCGAGCGCCTCGTCGCGCTAGCTACGCGAGCACACCGGAAACGTCTCCGGCGACGACTCGCGCCAACACGTTACGCATGCGCTAGAAAAAAAAGAAAAAACTCGAGGCCAGCAGACCGGAAGGCCGACGACGGTGCTCGACGAGAAAGGCGCGGACGACACTTCTTTGTTTCCGTGGTCGTGACGAGAACCTAATGTTTACACTCCCTCACACACACGTAATCACGGATGCCTGAAACATGAGCTGCATGCCTCGAGGCGCGAAGAAAGGAAGAGTCCTTCGAGACACCGTGTGTCCCAACGACGCGTGCATCTTCTGCACTTACGCACTTAATTACTGCAGCGAAAGACCGAGATTACGCCAAGATTGCCGCATACCCTGCCTGCAGCGGCGCGAACGACTTTTATTTAACGTCATACCGCCCGTATATGTACGCGGACGGCCGTCATGGCCGCATTTTTAGGCGCTCTGTTAAAAAAAAAGACGCATTAAGCACACTATCTTCACCTTCCTGTCTTTGTTGATCTCTGTTGTTTTCAGGGAACACTTTTCTATCGCGTAGCAGGCAACACTGAGGCCGCCCTCTGTACTTATAATATCATCATAGCGTGAGCAAGCGAGACTTGACAGGGGCATAGAAAGCAAGACAAGCACACGGCATGTGCCCGAGAAAAACTTAAAGAATGCCTGCGCAGCCGCCTTGTGCAGAACTAGACATGGCAACCACAGCTTCATTTTGTACGCACATACAGCCATTTCAAGCGACTGCAGGACGCAAAAAAACACGGCCTCCGAGATTGCTTCCAGTCACACTGAAGGAGCCGACACGTGGAGCGAGCGCGATGCGGGACAAAAGCTGTACGACTGCGCAAGCAAGGGTGACGGATGTAAGGCTGGGCAAGTTGGTTAAAGGGACCAACAACTGATTTTTCTCGACCCAGTTTTTTATGGCGCGACAGGAAGCTCACCCTTCATAGCGTTTGTAGCTGCAGTGGTTTATCCGAAAAGCACGTAGTTATTTTATAAGCAGTATTTTTCGATCTGAAAGGCTCCAAACACGCATGGAGGCTTACTCCAGTAACGCTAAGAATTGATAGCGATGCCGCCAGCCCTTGTAAAAGCTGTCGTTGTTTTCCTTTCGCAGGAGTTACTGTAACTATGCTTAACCACCTTTATTTTGAGCTTTCCAACCATTTTTGAAAATAGCAAGCTGTTACAATGAGATGTGTGGCTTTATATACCTTCCCGGTATTTGTACAGCGTTG
This sequence comes from Rhipicephalus sanguineus, assembly GCF_013339695.2. Classification (NCBI taxonomy): domain Eukaryota; kingdom Metazoa; phylum Arthropoda; class Arachnida; order Ixodida; family Ixodidae; genus Rhipicephalus; species Rhipicephalus sanguineus. The sequence continues at coordinate 152,603,435 of NC_051179.1, forward strand.
TGTGCGCCTGCGCCTAAGGTTGCCTGCGCCTGTGTCGTGGATGGCTTGTCCCGGCGTCGTCACTCTCTCGATACACGAGCCAAGCCAAGTAATCGAAAACGTAACTGTGCATATGCACGGCCGCACCGTGTAGCAGCTCGCGTCATTTCTGAGACGAAGTGTAGGTAGCAAAACTATGTCACTCCAAAATCTTAGCGACCTGGAAACTGCGTGCCCAGCCAGACAGATCTCTGTCGAATATGTTCACATTTAAACGGTTGCATGAGCACGCTGAAAAGTTGCCCAAGACGCGCTGACGAGCATGGGATCATTACGTCACGCGAAGGCAGCGCCACTTTAATGCATACTACTAACGTAGGCCTATATGTACATTATTATGGAGTACCCTATTGAAAATTCATCCACCATGAGGAATGGTGGATTCCACCATCCACCATTATGGTGGATTATGGTGCTGGAAGATGGTGGCACGTGGTGTATGCATGGATGCTGGCGTATGATGGATGCTGGAGAATGACGGAGCGTAAAACGGCTCTACAGCGTCGGCACCATCGTGCCTAGCCGTCACATATAAATAATTGTATAGAAGGCGATGTAGATAGCACTAGTACAAAAAAAAAATAAAAATAAAAACCATCGTATGCAAAAAAAAACGTCCGCCACCGGGAATCGAACCTCCAACCTTCGGATCCCGAGCCGAATACTTTACCACTACGCCACGCTGACACTTGCTCAGAGACTTGCAAAATGGCTAGTCAACATACTAATAAACTGTTTGACTTCAGCTTTGTATGTCTCATACTGGAGACAGAATAACAGAGAGCTGAGCTAGTTGGTAAGTATTCATTCTAAAAAGACAGGGCGTGCAAACAAGGACACAAGAAAGAAGTCAGGACACCACAAACGCCGACTAACAACTGAAGAGACGCACAACGGCTGAAAAGAAAGAAGGCACGAAAACTTATCTGCGCATGCCCATGCAACAGGCGAACCTATCAATCCGGCACGCGTGGCGGTCTACGTTGAAGATAACTGTTAAGGCATTTGATTTCATCTTTATGCAAGTTAATCGACGGTTGGCTCACGCATGCGTTACCACTATTCTCGATATGCCATGCTTCTATCATCAGGCGCGTTTCTTCATTTCTATGACGGTACAACACTGCGCATTCATCGAATTTGGCGTGCACTTACAATCTCGACAATGTAAAGATAGATTAGAAGGTGAGCCTCCTGTTAGCGATCTCTTATGTTCTAATAATCTCTGGTTTATGCATCGGCCCGTCTGTCCTACGTAGAAGCGGCCGCAGCTGAAAGGGATCTTATACACCACACTCGTACGGCAATCAGTGAATTTGTTGGTGTGTTTTACAAAACAAATATCGCTCCGCTTCTTGTCTTTTACTCGCTCATTCTTCCTCTGCACAGCGGCGCAAATCTTACCTAGCTTATTGGCAGCCGTGAAAACAACATTAACGCCGTATCTACTTCCTACTTTCTTTAGCCTGTGAGACACGCAATGAATGTACGGTATACCTACGACACGTTCTTCTTATCGCTTTCTGCAACCATGCTCGGACTTAACACAATAGACTTCTTTAAACGTTCAGCGACCGTGGCCACTGCATCACGAGGATACCCTACATCTAAAAGACGCGTAACCTGTGCGTTAAAGCTATCACTCATTTTGTGCTCACACGACTTGGTGAGGGCTGATTTAAGGCAAGACATGGCGATACCGTTTTTTACAACCTTCGAGTGCTTCGACGAAAAATTTAACAGCGGTTTCGAAGATCTAGGAGAATACTGCCAGCACACGTGGTTCTTCTGGAACGTTAAAGAAATGTCTAGAAATTGTATTCCATTATTCTGAGGCACCTCTTTAGTAAATCTCAGCCCACCTCCATTAATTTCAAATTTTTCGCTCACGGAAGTTACAACCTTTTCAAAGTCCTCACCACTACAAAAGATCAAGTAATCGTCCACATAACGAAAAACCTTAATGACCGAATTACCTAAGGCGCCTTCCAAAAGATTGTCAATCTTGCTAAGGTATAAATCACTAAGAACCGGAGCAACCTTAGAACCAATACATATCCCTGATTTCTGCACATAAACGCCTTCCTTCCAACCTACAAGCGTCGACTTTAAATACATGGAAAGGATTTCTAGAAAAGCCCCGGTAGAAACACCACATTTATCGGTGAAAACGGTCTGGTGCGCTTGTTCGTTAATACATTCATTAACACAATTTAACTCAGGCCAGTAATTTCAGATAAGGAAGGGTATTTTGTAATTATGCCGGACAGTTTGTTCTCAGAAAAAGCATTAACAGCCATAGAAAAGAATTTTAGGACGGTAAAACTTAAGCCATCGGTAGTCAGGCAACGTGCTGTCGACCTTTTGTTAAGACATAATCTTGAGAGAATAGCTTGTAATGTCAAGAAGGCTAAATCACTTACTTTAGAATTGTTTTTTTCAGCCAAAACACATAAGAACGAGATCCCATTTCGAGCAATCGTTTCAGAGCAAGGCACCTGGCAAGTCGCTGTATCTAGTTATTTGCAGAACTGCTTAACCTCTTTGAGTATTTCAGACCCTTTTCGTATGCGTAATTCTCAGGCACTAGTGCAGTTCCTCTCCGAGGAGAACCCCGGCTGTTGTAAGGCTTTTAGTATGGATATTGAAGACCTGTATTATTCTTTGCCGCATGAGGAGTTGTTAAATTGTGTTAATGAATGTATTAACGAACAAGCGCACCAGACCGTTTTCACCGATAAATGTGGTGTTTCTACCGGGGCTTTTCTAGAAATCCTTTCCATGTATTTAAAGTCGACGCTTGTAGGTTGGAAGGAAGGCGTTTATGTGCAGAAATCAGGGATATGTATTGGTTCTAAGGTTGCTCCGGTTCTTAGTGATTATACCTTAGCAAGATTGACAATCTTTTGGAAGGCGCCTTAGGTAATTCGGTCATTAAGGTTTTTCGTTATGTGGACGATTACTTGATCTTTTGTAGTGGTGAGGACTTTGAAAAGGTTGTAACTTCCGTGAGCGAAAAATTTGAAATTAATGGAGGTGGGCTGAGATTTACTAAAGAGGTGCCTCAGAATAATGGAATACAATTTCTAGACATTTCTTTAACGTTCCAGAAGAACCACGTGTGCTGGCAGTATTCTCCTAGATCTTCGAAACCGCTGTTAAATTTTTCGTCGAAGCACTCGAAGGTTGTAAAAAACGGTATCGCCATGTCTTGCCTTAAATCAGCCCTCACCAAGTCGTGTGAGCACAAAATGAGTGATAGCTTTAACGCACAGGTTACGCGTCTTTTAGATGTAGGGTATCCTCGTGATGCAGTGGCCACGGTCGCTGAACGTTTAAAGAAGTCTATTGTGTTAAGTCCGAGCATGGTTGCAGAAAGCGATAAGAAGAAACGTGTCGTAGGTATACCGTACATTCATTGCGTGTCTCACAGGCTAAAGAAAGTAGGAAGTAGATACGGCGTTAATGTTGTTTTCACGGCTGCCAATAAGCTAGGTAAGATTTGCGCCGCTGTGCAGAGGAAGAATGAGCGAGTAAAAGACAAGAAGCGGAGCGATATTTGTTTTGTAAAACACACCAACAAATTCACTGATTGCCGTACGAGTGTGGTGTATAAGATCCCTTTCAGCTGCGGCCGCTTCTACGTAGGACAGACGGGCCGATGCATAAACCAGAGATTATTAGAACATAAGAGATCGCTAACAGGAGGCTCACCTTCTAATCTATCTTTACATTGTCGAGATTGTAAGTGCACGCCAAAATTCGATGAATGCGCAGTGTTGTACCGTCATAGAAATGAAGAAACGCGCCTGATGATAGAAGCATGGCATATCGAGAATAGTGGTAACGCATGCGTGAGCCAACCGTCGATTAACTTGCATAAAGATGAAATCAAATGCCTTAACAGTTATCTTCAACGTAGACCGCCACGCGTGCCGGATTGATAGGTTCGCCTGTTGCATGGGCATGCGCAGATAAGTTTTCGTGCCTTCTTTCTTTTCAGCCGTTGTGCGTCTCTTCAGTTGTTAGTCGGCGTTTGTGGTGTCCTGACTTCTTTCTTGTGTCCTTGTTTGCACGCCCTGTCTTTTTAGACTGGAGACAGAGGCGCTCTTCACATCCTACTAAAATTTGCGTAGTTATTAAACGCAAACAAACTGCTGCCGGTAACGAAGGGCACGTCGCTAATGGCAACAGCGCTAACTTTCTTTTAGAATTCACAACGTAACTCCAGAGAAATATGTCAAGTGGAGCGAGGAGCGCGAGTATAGTCAAACGGGTGTTACTGGGAAGTTTTAATAGCCGTTTCTCGCTTTTTCCAAAGTGCGACATGTGCAGAGGCTTTCTGTCGACTCTAATCTCATTCGATAAATACGCGCGTACGATTGATGTGTTTTTTCTTTTTTGCGCAGCCGTGCCAGCGCACTGATCTGACGCTGTATCATTAGCTACAACTGCATAACAGCTGGGCTAAAACAAGTGCAGTGCGCGGGGAAAATATGCCATCATATTGGTTCAGTAAGGCGCACGAATTGACAAGTCTATGTTCTCGCATACGTGTCAGAGAAGCGCCGGCGAGTGCGACCGGCGGCGGTTGGTGACCGGAGGCGTTTGCTGGAACCGCGTCGCGTCTATGCTCATCGCTCCTTGTGCGGACACCGTACACAAGAAAAAAATGCTTCATTTAGGTTAGCCGATGCCACAGGTGTGCTGTAAAGTCATTCGTACTCACCGGAATCGTGAATACTGAAACCAGAAGCGCCGATAACACGTAGACGGACTCGGTCGCTACGCTATGCCTAACCTTTGGTGGCAATCATGGTGGTAGAATATGATGGTGGTAGTCATACTTGGTGGGGCTTATCTCGACGCAGGCCGAAGGTAAAAGTTTGTGCATTTTAGCCTTGCCTGCATTTTCACTATTACCTTAAAGTGCCGCTGAGGTAAGTGAGTGTGCAAGAATTGCCAGAGTTGCGTTTCAAGCGTGGCGGTATCAAGCGGAAGCTGTTTTCTGGTCTCCCCGCTGGAAGGACTGATTTACTTCTCGGCAAATGCGCGGCGATGTACCACAGTTACTGTCGCTGTTCACACCGACACTTCTAGACTTGTAAACATCAAAATGCAGCAGCAGATCGCGGATGTAAACCTGATAAGTACGTGCGTAAAATGTAAACATTCACGGCTGCTGTGCTCCAGAAACCTTGTAGCGGTTATTGGCGCCGCATGAATAAAAAAAATAGTGCTGGAAAGCTTAATAATCGGTGTTGGGTTCTTTGAACTGCATATATTTCTGCACATTCAAGAGGAAAACATTAGAACTGACAGCGATTTCACATAATGTCACGTTCACTTCCATCATGCCACCGTCATCCATCATGCTTCCATCCTGCCACCGTCATCCAGCTTGTTCACCAAGTCATCCACCAAAACATGTTTTGCTCGCCACCATCAGCCAGCATTTTCCACTTAACACCAAACGAAGCTCGCCACCACCACCACCATCTGCCACCATTTTTTCCACTCTCGCCATCATCAGCCATCATGACCACCACAGCTTCCACCACATCCACTATTCTTTCCACCTTGTCCACTATTGCTTCCACCATGTCCAGCAAGATTTCCAGCATCCACCAACCCACGATTTTCAATAGGGTAATACCTTTTAATATAAAGAAACGAACAATATTACAATACTAACAAAAAAATCGTCGACCGCGCACAGCAATCAACGGTCACGTGGCCATCTTCATCGGATCATTCATGTTTTTGCCGCCAGAGGCGCCACAGGACATTTTTCGCGACTTTCAATTAAGAAATAAAAATATAAATCCATCTATCACGTGTACTCAACTCATTTCATATTCTGGGCAGTTGTCGGTCCCTTTAAAGGGACACTAAAGGCAAATATTAAGTCGATGTTGACTGTTGAAATAGCGGTCCAGAAACCTCATAGTGCTACTTTTATGCCAAGGAAGTGCTTATTTTGAAATAAAATCACGTTTTAGTGGTCCGCATCGCGTTAGCGCACTTCAAATCACCCGCCTGAATTACGACTTCCATACGTCACTGCTGCCGTGCCCAACGTTGCCCGCCTTTACTGCGCGGCCGCCGACACTAGTAGCAGCAGAGCGAAAGTAGCGGGACCCACAGCAGCAACTAGGGCCATCGAAGCTTGCCGCAATCGCCGCAATGGATGTGGACGGAGAACTTGACAACGAGACATTGGCTCGCGACGCTGGGCTCCAATTCAGCGACTTGAGCCCCGATGAACGCGGTATGCTGCTGAGGGCTCGTAATTCCGGCGTCGTTGCATGCGGCATTTTGTCGAACTTTCTGTCAGAGCGACTTTCACGAACGCGCAAAACACACCCGGCAGTACGCGATCCCGAAACTACCACTGAGACGCGACCGCGTGAGCGAAGCAGGGCGCCAGGCGAAGCGCAGTTCGGCGAAATCGGAACCTTTGAACCATAGAGTTTCCTACAATACTTACTAGAGGGAACTCTGGCGCTAGTGTCTATGGGAGCTGCAACGCATGACGCTTCAGCCAGCATGGGAATGATGGGTAGTACACAAATTTGTCTGAACTTCGTACTTTCGGCTCCGTTTGGCTCTGCGTCGGCTGCAGCCGCTTTGTCGCAAAACGAAGTTCAGTAAAAGTCAGCAGTTTCACTTCGCCACTTTATCTTCTTTAGGTTCAGCGATTCAAATGTGGTCACGAAGTTCACAACGATCCATTCTTTTATCCGAAAAAAAACCAAAACATAGCAATAAACAAAGCCACAAGTACGTTTGAAGCCGCAAGCACGAAGACTAGGCAAATTTGTGTACTACCCATCATTCCCATGGTAGCTGAACGATCGCAGCGCCAGAGTCCCCTCTAGTTAATTTTAGGAAACTCTATGCTTTGAACCACGCGCGCCGTCAACACCTCCTAGACAGCTTTTCAGGCCTGCGCCCAGCGATCTGACGTCATTTCCGCCCGGCCGACACTCGGGGAAGCCGCAGCGGCAGCGAGCGCAGCGTGGGTCGGTTCAGTCACGTTTGTCGTTTGCCGCTGTTGTTTTGCGGCAATTTCATTTCCGTGCGTGATGTTCTAGTGATACGACAATGCCTAATAAGTGTTCTGTGCCGGGATGTACCGGAAACTACAGGACGGGAAAGAAGATACAAGTGTTTTCCTTCCCTAAAGACGGCGACGCTCTCAACAAGTGGCTACGCGCCATTCCTAGGAAGGATTTCGTGCCCACGTCTTGCACTAAGGTAAGGATTTGTGATCTTCTTGTCCCAGATCCTCGTTGATTGTACAGGTAGAAGCAATGTGATATGAAATATGGGACCGTGTAGCCGCTGTTCCTTGCTAAGCGCTGACACAGAGTCGATGAGAATCGGCCACAAAATCACGTTCGTAGCAAGGATGGCCGGCGACTCTTTGTTCACACATAGTCGCCTGGGGGTCGTCCGTGGGAGCGCACTTAGTTCTTTTAATAAGTGTCTTCTCAGATGTTCATGAAACGTTTGTTCGTTTGTGCAGGTGTGCGTGGATCATTTCGACGCTTCATGCATCGAGCGGACGACATCGTACACGGATCCAAGGACAGGAAGAGTTATCGAAGTCGCACTGCCAGTACCGCGGTTACGTCCTGGATCTGTGCCAACGATATTTCCCGGCTGCCCGTCCTACCTTTCAGTATCAGACCACAACACGAGAGAAACACCTGATGCCAAGAGGAGCCGAAAAGAAGCTTCCCAACTCGCCCACGCTGTTGAAGAATCACTGGCGTCATACGAAGCGGAACAGGAAAGAGACCGTTTTTCGTCCCTCGAAGAACTAAAGGCTCGCCTGCAAGTAGTCTCAGTGTCGCCAAAGTGGACTGTGATTCATAAAGAAGAGTGCTAGATGTTTTTGAACATCATCGACTTTCGTGAACCTTGGTTGAATGCGTCATTGACAGTGTTTGAAAACCTCGAAGTCATTGCCTGCTATCAAGGATCACAAATCAAGAACCTTGGTAGCACTGTTGTACCTGACTCAGTTCAAAAAGTAAGTTCCTTGTTGGAAATTTTGAACAACCTTTGCATGCTGTCTGAGGAGCGCTGCAGTTGTCGCCACCTGTCGCTTGCAATACAATCCCTTCTCGACAAATTGGAAGGTAGCATTACTGAAGACAAGAAAGAGGCGGTAAAGTTCATGAAGGAGCAGCTGCTATACTGCTTTCTGCAAAGCGTATTCACTACAGCGCACAGGTAATGGTGTTTGCATGCATCTTGCATACAATATCACCACATGCGTACAAGTTTCTGAGAAGAACGAGTGTACTAACCTTGCCGCATCCAAGCACTATTAGAAATGTCTATTCAAATGTGCCCACAAATCGATTCATCTGATGCCACTTTCCTTCAGTATGTTTCCCAGAGATTCAAACATCTGCAGCCACATGAACACACTGTGACGCTGATGCTTGACGAGATTCATATCAAGCCTTGTTTAGATTACAAGATCATATGTGGTGCAGCAGTCGATTCGAATGAAGTAGCCACCTCGGTGCATGTATTTATGATACAAAGTCTACTGAGCTCGTTCAAGGAGGTGGCGCACATTCTTCCGGTTAAAACCTTACAGTAGTTATGTACACAGAGGTTGTAGTTAGAAAGCTTATGACGCAAAGTAACTTCACCCAGTTTCTCCATGGCCTGAACCAAAAGAATGTCGTTCGGCAATTGACACTGCAATGTCTGCCGAGGCTTGAGGACATAAATACGTGTGAAAATGGACACACCTATGATTTCCTCGTCACGCTAGTAGCAAACTGCGCAGCAAACATCATGCTTAACAACTTGTGCAAGCAGAGGAACGATCTCTTACGCATTGGGAAGGAACAGAAGGCAAAAAACAGAAAGGCCCAAATCTTTCTGGAAAAGTGATTTTTCCAGGTGAAGCGCTCTCCACATTTATTCGTGCGAAGCTGCACTGAGGTCATTTTATTTCACAGTCCCGACTTGATTTCCTTGTCATACTTCTGTCTGTTGCGCAACGAGCCTTGTTTTCGGTTTCTTTCGTATTTAAATGACACTACATAGTTTTAAAATCTCTTTTTAAGTGTTCTTGGCATGTCAACGTGTTGTGCTCATTTGCTCACTGAGCTGTCTCAGTGCCTGCTGTGGTAGTTGGAGGGACCATGTTTGGTACCTCGCAGCTATGTATGCTTTTCTTGTGCGCTTTCTGTAGAGATATATTGGTGTGCAATGTGATTTGTGTTTTGGGATTTTTGTGTGACTTTTGTTTTCTAGGACATGCTTGCACCTGTAGCAGCAGTACAATTAGTTTTCTGTGTGTGACTTATTTATCGTGCTATGGTTCACACTTCAGTCACCAGTGTGTTTTATGTATTGCGACGTTTTGACAAGTGCTTGAATTTACAATATGATGTCTTGTGTGTTACTACTACTGTGATAAATGAATGCAATATTTTCCTCTAACCTACAATTTAAATGGGAGTATGCTCTTCATGTTCCAAAGTTTGGGAATGTTTTTGGTGCAACAATGTGTTATATTTTGTTTTGTTTCATTTTATTGAGATGCAAACTGTGCCTGCTTTGACAAAAAAACAGATAGTTATCTGTGATATGATGTACTATGTCTGCCTCTAATAAGTGCAAGAACTTGTTTTCTCTGCCATTCATTCACCCGTTTATGCTGCGCAGTTTTTATGGCAACATCTGTATTCTGTACTTTGGCACATCTTCAGTATGAAGTGAAATATCTTTTGCTGGCCGCCGTCTATCTGGGCCGAGAACAGTGTGCACTGTGATATTTATGCAGACGGCGCCTGCTTGCGATAAATAAATATATATTATTCCATTCATGATATTCATTATTTCTCGTTACCCTGATAAATCATGTTGACCTGGCGATCTCTTCTTAGCGGTCAGAGGCAGTAGTTCGCGTGAGGAGCGCGCGCGCGTCAAGCGCTCCCAGCCGAGGTAGGCCGGCGCGATGTGACGTCGTCGACGTCACATCACGTGACGCGCAGGCTTGAAAGCTGTCTAGGAGGTGTTGGCGCCGTTCCCCATGGCAACGCCACAGAGGTTCTTTTTTCCATGAATCAAACGGAAACGAACAAACAGCATTTTATTACGTCTTTTGATGCACGGAAGCTTCTTTTTTTACTGCTACTAGTTTGATTACTAGTGATTTATTGTGGGCAGGCTCTCATACGTCATCGGGATCACTTGGAAAATGTCCCACTCGTGGCGCTCATCATGTGATACATTTAGCTTAATTTCTCGGTAAGTAGGGCACTGCCGTTGATAATATTGCCGTTTTAGAAGTTGTCATACATCGAGCTTTCACTCCGACATAAATTGTTATTTGCCTTTAGTGTCCCTTTAAGGCTCTTATTTAAAGCAGCGCAGTAAGGCGTGAGCTCGAAACAAAGAAGACGACAAGACAAGGCGCCTGCCCTGTGGTCTACTTTGCCTTGTGATCCCGTCTTTTGCACTGCTTCGAATATGAAGGGTGACGGATACGATCCTGAGTATCCGGCAGAAGGTCGCTACACGTACGACGACGTAGTAGAGCTTTATAACAATTACCATTGGATAAAACGCCACTGTGTTCCACGCTTCATTATTATCCGGAAAAGAAAGGGCTCCAATCGTTCTAAAGCATAACAAAACCCTGCAGGTGCGCCGCTCAACCACACTCGCGGCATGGTCGTGCCTGAAAGGTGTCATTTACGCATTCACTGCGGCTACACGCACGTGCAAGCATTGTCTCGGGCTGACGAAGAGTGCATGACGACGCAGACGTCGCACTGAGAACTTTTCAAGTGACTGCGCGAATGCATTTTAAACGCAAATACCACAGGCAGCTCGGATGTAAGAGCAAAGCGTATAGTAACAAGAGCTGCGTTAAAACGCAGAACCAACATGCACGTGGCGTATGCGAACTACGACGTCGCACGACGGCAGCTGCGGAATATCGCTACAGTGCTCGAGCCGCGATCCGTTCAATAGCTTTTTGGTGACGTCAGCGGATGCGTCCATTTCTTGGCCGCACGTAGTGCAATTGAACGGGCGGCAGGGCACGAAATGCCGCTCCAAGACTCTTGACGTCACTTGACCTGCCTTCCATACACTCATTGCATCCTTTAAAACGCCTGCTCGATAGCGCGCACTAATTATGGGTCCTCTATATATAAACCCCCTTACGGTTAGGGCTTTCGATGAGGCGCAAACATAAGCGCGCACAAAGGGGGGCGGGGCTTTCGCTAATGATCCAAGGGGGGCGCCAAGTTTGCCCCATACCTATGCTCAGTCGTACCAGTCGCGTAATTGTTTATGTTCAGGGTTATGGCCATGCATATTTTTGATCAAAATGGCGGTCGCCGATCACAGACGTTGCAATCCGAGGATTATTTATCTCCGGAAAGTCGGGCACCAGAGACATGCCATTGTCAGAAGGACGCCATCGCTTCATTATAGCTTTTGCATCCATTGCGAAGTTTGGTGTGTCATTCGAATTCGACCAACGCACGCCTACAGGTTCGAACGCGCATCACGCCGCTGCCATCCGTTGATACGTCCAAGAGCTGCTGAGGTACGACCGTTATCGATGGTGCTAACAGCTGCTATCCGCGGGGTGATCAGATGTTCGACCGTCATTTCATCAGAAGTCCCGACACTACTGTACCGATGCAATGTGCCCAACATAATCTAAATGAGGACAGGGATTGCATAGCGAAACGTGATCATGGGACGAGGCAAATCCCGGTGGCTCACTTTATCAAAGACGCAAAATAAAAGAAAGAGAGAAAAGTGTCGGTCGAGGGATTTGAGCGAAATTGAAAAGGGGACAGGAGTGACGGAACAGAGGGAAAGGCTAAATTAAAAACGGGAAGCTTAAGAAACACACAGCCAAGATATTAATAGAAGCACAAAATAATACAACAGCTCATGTACACACTGGAACAGTGGACACATTGTTCATAGAATATGGCAGAGACCGGTTGACTCTTCTGGCTATATATATACTACACCGTTCTTGTGTGGTATTGAAAGCCGCGATGTGCGAGACGAGAAAAAGCAGAGTCAACGTTTGTACGTCACCGCCCTCAACTGTTGATCTAATGTCTCTGCGAACCCATACACCAAGTACAGAGATCGGCATCCACCGAGTCTAAGGGGGACCTTGAGAAACGCGGCTGCCTGTGGGCCCCGACTACGCGGCCTCGTCTGGCTGTACAATGACACGCCCACGAGTGCCCCAGTGACGCGCCTGTTTGCAGCAGAGGATGCGGCTGCGACGACGGAAACAGCACCGCTACGGCATGGAAGCCGCAAGCGACAAGAAATGCGGCCACAAGCACTTGCCCACAGCGCGTCGGTCCGGACGCCAACGCGCGCACGGGCCCACGGCGTCATCCTGCGTCGGCGCGCGCCACTTTACGACGCACGTGTGGCGGCGCTGTCATCGGGGTGTCGAGCATTCTAATCATTGGCGATTGGCGTGGCTATGGAGGGTGTGCGGAGATATTTCTACCCCCCCCCCCCCCCCCCGCAAAAAAAAAAAGAAAAGAAAACGAACGCGCGAACTAGCCCCTCCCCTCCCCACCTCCGAAAAGGATCTCTGGCTGCGCCCACTCTGATCACTTCTGTTCCTGTTTTTGTTAGCGTCCGCCGATTCATTTATTTATTTATTTATTTATTTATTTTATTTATTTATTTACTGTGACGGGTAAGGCATGCTTTACGGCACTTTTCCGCAAAACGCGGCCAGTCAACTTGACGGAGGTTTTATACCGCGATTGAACGGCTATTTGCAAAACGACGCGGGTTGCGTTAGCGGACACGACGACAACATTTCGATGTGGTCGATATGCAAAAGAAAGAAAAGATGGAAGATAGCGCCTTGGGTGCAGGTTGAGTAACCGCGGCGCGGCGTATACAATTCATTGATCCCCTCTCTCGAGTATGGCGTTCGCAAGAGATTCAAACACCGCGTACACCGGTCCCCGTATGTCACTTTGTCGCGATCGCTGGTCTGTCACGAGAAGGCGAAATATCGACCTCACAAATGAGGCTCGCACATGCCGGACTTCGCATCTCAAGTTACGTTCGAGGCGACCAACTGAGGAGAATCTGTTCACTGCATATTTTACGGTCAAATGCTCGTATTATAATGCCGCGCGCAGCTCGGGCGTGCGGTGTATATCGGCGGCGGCGGCATTCGCGACAGGTGCGTCGGCTACAGTCGAGAGAGCACCGGGGCGGAGGAGAAGGAGAAGGAGAGAGCCAATTTCTCGCCCGCGTAACCGGTACCGCTTGGCAACAGCCACAACGCGCCGCTTGGAGCAGCCGTTGCTGCAGTGCGTGTGTGTACATTATTATATCATTCTGTATACTACGCGTGTGTGCTGTCTTTTATTACTCCCCCGTTATGTACTTTTATGAAGCTCTTCCGCCTCGGCAACCCGCCACTCGTGTCCAGTGCGTGTGCGCGCGCTAGCTCATCGCAGCAGGCGCTTCGCTACACGTTGCTCGGGGTGCTTTTCGAATCAGCCAGCAGCGTATACCGCTGAAGCCAAGGTCGCAGGTTCGATTTAGCGGCACCGAAGAGCTTGTTATGCAACGACGGAGACGCTCCGGTAGCGTGTACTTCCCGCGCGTACAGATGTAGCGCGACTGCTGATGTGCGCTTCTACAAAAGAGAGTGCAATATAACTTAGCAGACACTACAGATTAATTCATATCAACGCAGGCAGTGAATACAACGACAGTATGTCTGTTCGGCACTACGTAACGTGCTTTTCCCATTGCGAATCACGTCATTACGTCACGTCATTACGGAATCGTGTATTCAGACGGACCACGTGCGAAAGAGAAAGTACATCAATCCGTACACTAGTCGAAGAGGTTATGCTGATTACCTTCTCGGTTACCGATTTCACAATATAGGTATCAGTGAATCGCTGCAGTCGAATAAAAAGTATTTGCTATTCAAATTACAAAGGCACGCTTTGGCGCTTCCACCGTTACCACACGCGTGAAGTACCAGCAGCTTACGCGTGAGCGGAACAGTTTACAGGGGTCGCCGCGTCACGGCAGCGCTGCGATACGTAAAAACGCGTCATTATGCGTGACCTCGCGGTGACGCATAATAACGGCAGCGCGGTCGCTGAAGTGCGAACTAAAAGTTTACCGTCGACAGCCCTAACGTGAAACGATCAGAGAAGGAAGCAAAGAATACAAAAGGGGCGGCAGCGTATAATAATAAAAAAAAAAGCTGGTGAAACTCGACATCGCGGCGGCTCGCACGAGATGCCACTTAGCAACGGAGCGGGCCGCCGAGGCAAACAACGATCCGCGGCACAGAGACGAAGGGTTTCGCAAAACGGCAGGCGGAAGTGGCCCTTCGGTGGCACTTTTCGTTGTTTGGTTTAATCGCACTACGCGTCCCGTATGCATAGAAGGCGACCCCATTTACCGGGTGTGCGTATACATTATACGGTTTGACGACCGGCCCTCTTCAGCCGCGCGATATGCGGCAGATATTTTGGAGCGCACGCTTTGCTGGAGGACCTTCGAAGCCGACGTACAACTTCAGGGCGCCCTGACGAGGACTGAACTATCCGTCGAATTCTCTAATTAGATATGCCGTCGTATCTCCAGCGAGAAGCCTCTCGCGCGGAAGTTGTGACCTGTCAATCGCCCCAGCTGCGACGCCAGCGAACGACGTTGAGATGCAGCGTGAAGCATGCGCGAAGAACTTCTATAGAGTATATATCGCGATAGCAAGTACTATACTTAGAATTCGCAACGCTTCCTTCGATGTAGCGTATAGTTAGAGCCAACCTGATGATAATTTCGCGACACCCACCACTCGTTTTCCAAGTAATTCGCAGGAGCTCTCTCATCACCGACAGACCCTAATGAACGTACCTGGGATGAAACGTGAAATAAAGGATGAAACGTGAAAAAACACCAGCACGATTACACTGAGGCACTGCGAAATAGTTACTCCCTGCATTTTTTTTTTTCACTCGCAGCGGGAGAATGTTTGCTGCAAGCTTAGAGAATCAAACGCAAAGTGAATAAGCCACGGGGTACTGGTCGTTCCGATGTCACTGATTTGAATGTGTTTCGACACGTCCTAGAAGCTTTTTATCAATAAAATACACGCTTGTGACAGAGGCTGTCATGCCTAAGTGAGGATAACCCGCTGTACATAAAGGAGCGAAGAAAAAAAAAATCCGAAGGTTAGAAATGAAACCAGCGAGCGAGCGCAGCAGACACACCGCGTCCGGAACAGAACCAGTGCCATCAGAACTACGCCGACGCCCAGCCGTCACCGCATCACAAGCAGCATAAACAGCAGGAAACTCTGAACAGAAAGAAAATAGAAAGACTGAAAAATGCGAAAGCCGACGAGCTCAGCGGGCTTGCAAAGGAGAGGGTGCGCCGTTTGTATGCAAGGCAGGTCATGGTCAGATGTCACGAAGAACTACTTGTACCGGATATTCCCAAAGGAACGTCCAAAACCTGACACGAAATGACACACTACCACGCGAACCGAACACACCCGCAGAAAAAACAAGTGCCGACGCTACAGGCACAACTCGACGTCGCTGCATGCAGCATTCAACGTGCACGGCTCGATCAACGCGTAGCAAGGTCGCAACGAACGCTCGCCGTGGCTGCCATCGGCCGGTCAGAGCCGGACAGCTCTTTCCCTCCTTGGTGGTCGACTACACACTGCAACAACCAACGGCCTGGACACGAAGCGGGCCAAGGGGAACCGGAAGAGAAGACCGCCCTCCCCGCCGCTAGGCAGCAGCTGACCACCACGGGCTGACCGCCAGGGAGAAAGACCGCGGCCGCTCTTTTACACTGCTTTTTATTTCTCTCTCAGGCTGCCCGTTTCCTTTTTAATAACCTCCATCCCCCATATCCCCGCGGTCTCTTTTCACGGCCGGCGAAGAAAGACGCGGCGCTTCGAAGGCGCGCTGTTGCCCAATGCGGGTAGCAATGGCTAACAGCGGAGCGGCCTTCGTCGCCGTCTCGCCTGCGCCTGCAAGGTCAGCGGACCGGACGCGAAGATGATGGCCCAGCGGACGTGTACGCGGTCGCAAAACAATAGGATGCCGTCGTCCCCTCTTTCCATCCTTTTAGCCCCGTCGCTGCTGCTCCCTGCTTCGCTCAATAGCCGTGCTTCGTACGAGTCTTTTTTTGTGTGTTCTCTCAATGCAGATGGTTACCGAATTCACCTCGCATTTAGCTCTGCTGCTCTGCTCTTTCTTTCGGGGGTTATTGAGACACGCGGTGGACAGGGGTCAAAACGACGATGACACCGCGCAGCTCCTCATTTGGCGGGCCCTGCTTTTTCGGCAACGGCGCTCGACGGATGACGGGTCCTACATACTCAAAACGCGGCACTCGTCCTACATACACGATGGGCAGGCCGACCCCCAAGTGTCCGAAACTTGGCCACAAAACCAGCTACAAAAGAAAGAAAGAAAGAAAGAAAGAAAGAAAGAAAGAAAGAAAGAAAGAAAGAAAGAAAGAAAGAAAGAAAGAAAGAAAAGACCATGAATTGCGCACAAACATATGCTTTTGTTTGCACGCGGCACGCACCTACATACTGCCAGTTGCAGGTTTCGTGCTCTATATTTACGCGGCGAACTGAGCTGATCTGTTGGGGGTATAATGGCACAGTTCAAGTAACCCAAAATGACACCGACGATCGTGCTCGAATCACTAGGCCCGCTCGGGTAATCGATCGATGAAAACGCAGACAAAACAACAAAAAAAAAAAAGATGGATGACGCCGTCGGTGAACGCATCCGCGCGAATGCGACAGCTGCCGCTATTCGGCGCAGTCCCACATGTCGCTATGGGCTGACAGGTGTGGGTCGAACAAATTTCAACGGTAGCTCGAGGATGTGGTTTTTAAAACTCGGTCGGCTCATTCATTGCGATCCACCGCTGATACTCGTAGAAGTGGTACATAGCGTTGCATCCAAAGGGAGATGTGGAGGTTTCCCATACAGTGACGCTTCGGTAGTGCGGAAATGTTACGTACGCGCTAACCGACGCTCGTCTTATAAGAGCTTAGTTAGTGGTGCACCTATGTATGCGTAAGCGCGTCCACATTCTGGCAATAACAGCCAAAAAAAAAAGAGTCGAAAAATTTCGCTACTTGCAATGCTTCAATAACGAAACAACACACATTTTATGAGCGACACATAACAGGGAGCTTCCGGACTAATTCTGACCATTATAGGATGTTTTTGACGTACATTTAACGAAAAATG
The DNA here is from genome assembly GCF_013339695.2 of Rhipicephalus sanguineus. NCBI lineage: Eukaryota > Metazoa > Arthropoda > Arachnida > Ixodida > Ixodidae > Rhipicephalus > Rhipicephalus sanguineus. Next base: position 152,620,786 of record NC_051179.1, read on the forward strand.
CCCTCCATTAAGACTTGCCTTGTTTTTTCTACATACCACGCTTTGCATAAGAAACTTAGACACATTCTCGCTTAGATCGGAGACGACATCTTTCGTATGATCGAGCAGACAGCTCAGTCACAGCATCATATGATTTGCACGACGCAGGCATAAAAAAAAAATAAAAAAACGTTAAAGAAACCGTAACAATTCCCTGATCCGAGGCAGCTGCGTGCCAAGAGCAGCAAAATGCGAAGATATATGGTGGGAGAAACGCGAAACGAGTTTTACGAAGCAGGATGTTGTACACGACGCCAGCGACTACGGTGCACGTAATCAATAAAGCAAAGCGCCGTTTGCTTCTCAACGTTGGCACGACAGCTCGCACAGCCCGCGTGACTTCCCGTCGATATAACGTCGCATAAAGCACAGCGTGGGTATCAAAGGGACAAGAGAGAAGCGATTGAAAGCGGGATCAGTATGGTTACTGCTACAAACAGTGCTACTACTAAACCAGTATAGTAATACCAGTATAGTGGCTGGTGATGATTATATTAGTCATGAAAGGGCCGCCATTCAAGAATGGTAATTCACCTTGTTCGCGCGCATGGAGTTTTTCCTCGAGGGCATATTAAAACGAAAGAAAGTAATTGTTGGTGTCTTACGTCCGAAAACCACGATATGATTACGAATGACGCCGTTGTAGAGGGCTCCGGAAATTTCGAACAAAATTCTTTTACCTGGCGCGAAGGGTTTAACCTCCTCCGCACCCTAGCCTCAACAGACCCCAAGCAGGCTCCCTTCGACTACTCCAAACCAAATCGTATCCCAGTCCTGCGTATCTTCACGAGACATACCCGGACGTCTTCCCGAACGGACTATGCTCGGCATGCGGCGAGACAGCCACATTAGAGCATATCCTCAGCATGTGCCAAGCCATGGACTCAAGCTTCACCTTGGATGAGTGGGAGACGCTTCTACGCAGCCACCGCTCCCATTGATCAGCTCACGGCTGTCCAGCGGGCCCGCGAGGTGGCCGGCAGGCTCGATCGGCTTGCCGGTCCCTACGTGGACTGAGCCGGGTGCGCGACCCAGTCGCGTTCTGCAGGACGCAATAAAGTATTTTTCCTTCCTTCCTTCCCCCTGATCTAAGCACACGGGCCTCCAGCATTTTGCCTCCATCCAAATGCGGCCGCCATTCGATCCCCGACCTTCATGCTCAGTACTGACTAGTGAGTCGAGTTACAACGAACGGTTTCCGCTTTAATGCAGCGCTTGTAGCAGCGGTAATCTGAAGCGTCAATCTTACATCAACGACAAACACATCCGCCCAAGTGTGACACGTCGCGCAAGCGAGCACCGTGCGCAGACAACGAGCCACCGTTGCGGGCTGTCCGTCGCCACTACCAACGGAACGCACGCGGACGCCCCCTTGTGCTTTTATGGTCGATCTCGTTGGCGCCGGGAAGTCGTAAAAGTAAAGACCCGGCCCAGGGTCGCGCAGACACGCTTATAATGGAAACGTCCATCGAATTTCGAGAAAGGCGTAGTACGCGGACCCGGCTGCATGCCGCGCACGCAAGGTCGGGTGTCTTAATAGATTGACTTTTTTTTTTTTTTTCAGCGGTCTTCTCTTCAGACAGGTGCGTGCCGTGGCGAGACTATTAAAGGGACCCTAAAGAGAAACAATTAATTGGTTTAGATTGATAAAGTGTGCTCGGATAACTCTTGTGTAGTTTATTTCACCACCATAGGTTTATTATTAGAGGAGAAAACCAAGTTGAAAGTTTCATTTTTAAATTTCGCGCCGAACATTCGTGACGTAAAACATTTCAAAGAGCATTTAACGTATTTTGGCGCCACTTGCTCGACTAAATTTCCACAAACTCGTTATGTCAAGTCTCTGGTCCCCTAGAGGACAATGTACTTCGATTTAACCGATTAGGAACTACGTAGGCCCAAGCAGGCGCAGTCAAAAATATGTGACGTCACGGCAAATGGTGCGGGAATTCCAAGGTGGCGTCATCACCTGTATTTTCTTTTTGCACGTTTTCTCGCTTATTAAGCGTCTTCGCGCAGAAAGCGTGGTGTTTTTGGTATCGTGGAAGACTACTTTACTAATGCGAGAAAAATCGTTTTGCTCTTTAGTGTCCCTTTAAGTGTACGTGTCACGCTGCATAGACGCGCTATATATTTTGGCCGAGAATTGGTGACGACGTGCTTCACGGAAAGGTCAACCGCATGTCTCGTCCGATTGTCACGAGTAAGCCGCGATAAGATAGCAAAAATTAGGCCACGCAGGCCGGATTAAGCTAAGTCCCTGCGGCGCGGATTAACCCCTGCTGTAAAAAGTTGTACCGCGTTTGTGGTCCTCGTAGAGGGAACAAACGTTGGTATACGTCTGAATGAGAGCGGCACTTTTACGCGAATGAACTACACGAACACTGTAGTACATGATCCAAAGAGGCGTGTAATATCATTCCGTCACATTCAGCCCTTTCAGTACCACAAATCCCTACAAACTCGCTAAAATTGCGGTCGTCCTTTCGATCCTCGCTGCGCTGTGCCACAAAAAAGCCCGCCTCATAAAAGCTGTCCATAGTGGAGCCCTCTGTCGAAAAGTCTACTTGTGCGGAGAGGTATAAACATTCATTCATTCATTCGTGCAGCTCTTGTCGAAAAGTCTACTTGTGCGGAGAGGTATAAACATTCATTCATTCATTCGTGCAGCTCTTTATTTCAGGCAAGGAAGGCTCGGATACAAGGGCAAAAGGCAGATGTCTGACAGGACCCCCAGCGCTCGAACGCACACACTCAAAGCATGCAGCAACAACAACAAGAACACAGTTTTATGCAACGTAAACAAAGAAACAATGTGTACAGTTTTACAGTCATAAAGGAAGATTTATAAAATTACAAATAAGGCCTCAGGAGCATAAAATGCCTGTGTGCACAACCCATTCATCATTACGACAGGAAAGGAGGTAGGTTTCAACATTCTTTTTGAAGCAGTTCAGAGACACACATTTCTGATTGCTGCACGAAGGACGCGATTCACCGCTTCGTGCAGTTTGAGAGAGCGAAGGGAGATCTCAAATAGGCGCGTGGTCTTCGCTGCAAAATGCAAGAACAGCGATTGCGCGCTGCGACCTCACGGCAAAAGGCGTCGCGCCGAACTTTGGCACTCTCGGAGAAGCGCATCGAGCCGACCGGTCCGTGTACGAATTCCTCCATCTTGAAGTGCTTCTGACATGGAAGGGAAATATGTGTGTTGAAGATAGCGCCATGTTTCCCAGCCAAATCTAGAACCCCCCCCCCTCCTCCTCCCAAACACGATGGAGGAACTTGTGCGCTCGAGCCGTTTTGTCTGCGACACCCATCGTACCGTTGTGATCCGCACTGCTCCAGGCGAGGCCGAAATGCAATCCAGATGCGCGCCTCTCCTTCCGCCCGAACCTGATCGAGCCCACAAGTATACATACGACGCAGAAATAGATCGGGATAAGGGTGATGTATAGTTCGCGGCAAGAGCTCGCCGGAGCACTCAAGCCTCACTGATGAGGCAGTACGGGGGGGGGGGGGGGAAGGAGAGGCACGTTGAACCCGGGGTTTGCACCGCAGGTGAACTGCCGCTTCTTCGCGCGTGCCTCGGCAGTGGCCGTGCAGACGTGTGGTATATATAGAGATTACGGCACCACCTACTACGGGATTAAAGGTAAACATTCGGCAGAAGTCTGCCTGGTTGGGCGTGTTCCTCATACGGGGCGGCGGCGGCGGCCGTCCCGCAACAGAAGGGTGGCGCCGCAACCGAGAAGGGTTCATATATATTACGGCGCATCTTACGACAAGGAAGCGTCTCGGCTTTCTCGAAACGGAAGCGGCGAGGCGGGGAATGCGAGAAACGCTGTCACTGCGGGCACGTGGTTAAAAAAGAAATGAGAAGTATACTCGTGCTCGCGTGCGTAACGGTGATGGATCACGGAAAGCATCCATTTCTCTTATATATTACTCCTCACTCGACCAAAGAGGGGCACACACGTGGTGGAAGAGGCGGGCGAAGCTGCGCGTCGACTGCTGGCCGACGCCCACGGCTGCTTGACAAAACATGCTTTATCTACCAAACATGTAACAGCGAAGAATTCCGACACGTGTATACCTGTCGTTACTCTTCGTGCATAGCCGAAATCGCGCGCTTCTCTTTTTACACTGCCCCGCTTTACATCCTCATCGAAATAACAGAGCAATTTTTTCGTTACATCTTGATTTGAAAAGCTGCACGAAGGAACATACTCGAACACTCTGATGAGTTCGTTACGGTAGCCCACACCGGAGTAGCGGCCCTGGCGCACGTGATTCAGTGAGTATCTACACTTCCCCTCCCTCTCCGAGATCCCACATCCTCATCAGCGACGTCCGGTCCTCCCTTCCCCGAATAAAAGAATTCATCCATACATACAGACATCCGAAAAACACATGCAATGCTGATAGCATGAAAAACTGGGGGGCAATAAATATTAACGAACCACGCGCAGCTTATCTTAAGCATGCGCTCTGAAGCAACACAAGTCACTCATTTGTCCCACATATGATACGGTTTGTCACTATTTGTGAGCTCGATCAGCGATAGCAACGTGTTTTTCGTTACGCGACCTCACCATACGAGCTCTAGCCCGACTTACGAGGTCGCTATAAATCATTATTATTGCTATTCCGGACGGACACGAAGAATTGATAAATATACATAGCGGCACGCAGAGGAAAGAGGGAGACCGAAAATACCTCGGCAACGCGCAGAGCGGAGAGGTATTCCGCTTCGCTGTCAAAAAAAAAAAGGGGGGGGGGGGTGCTGAAAAACGTAGCCTGTATGACCCTCGCGAGTCAGGAAAAAAAGAACATGCGCGCTCCGCTCCTCCCGCAAGGTCGCTTGCGGCCTGAATGTCCAACGAGACTGAATGTCCAATAGTGGACATTCAGTCTCGTTGTACATAGTCTCGTTGGACATTCAGTCTGCGCCTGCCCCGAAGGGCAGGCGCGCGGGCTAAACAGCGCGTGGCCGCGACAGCGGCCAGTAGCGCGTGACGGCGAAGCCACGATTAGTTTTCCGCGCAGAGGGCTTTCACTGAGCAACAGGAAAATAATGTACTCTATCTTAACCCAATGAATGAGTTGTCTGACAAATTTTAAACCAGGGCGCGTTTATCTCATCTAAATTGGACATTCAGTCTCGTTGGACATTCCGTCTCGGTTGGACATTCCGTCTCGTTCGACATTCAGTCTCGCCGGTCCGCAAGGTCAGCGCCGAAGTCCCGACGCCCGCAGCGATATGTTGGACGCGCACCGCGCTCGCTCGGCTTTGGCGCTTGTTTTGCATGCGCAGATGTTATCGAAAGGACGCGCCATCTGCCACTGCATAAGCATCCAGAGAAAGCATAAGTTGGGGGAAGGTGATAATAATAATAATTGCCGAGGTTTTGTACGCCAAAACCACGATATGATTAGGAGGCACGCCGCGGAGAACTCGGATTAATTCTGACCGCCCGAGGTTCTTTATAACGCGCAGATAAATGTAAGTGCACGGGTGTTCCATTGCATTTCGCCCCATCGAAATGCGGCCGCCGTGGCTGGGAATCGAACCCACGCCTTCGACCTTAGCGGCGAGACAGGGATGAGGAGGGCCACCAATGGATGTTTGTTTATCGTCACTGGGCAGCTGTGTACCGAGTTTACGCTTTCTTTCTTTTTTTTTTTCTTTCTCAAGACTTTCTTTCTTAAATCTCTTCAACCTACTTTTGTTTCCGTAGCAGAGTATAATAACTTCCGGCCGAATTCACTCGATAACGTCGCCTATACGCTGACTTAACAGCAACAATATCTTCATTTAAACTCAATACAGTGATTAAATATGCTACCATTCTTTCCGATTCTTTTTTTAGGTTTTCTTCCCAAATGCTCGCATTCACCACAAACACTCGCCTGAAGACAAAATTCTTGCAAAGCAATCAAGTAAAACAGCACGATCCGGACAGCGAAAAAAAAAAAAGAAAAAGAAAGGAAACATCAACCTCGGTCAATGGCGTTTCACGGTATCTCCCTCGCCCGCCCAAGCTCATTTGTGCCGCGCGCAGAGTAAAAAAAACACGATTTCGCTGTCAACGCGGCGCACCCACTCTCGTCCCTCATACCTGAAGCGCACACAAAACACGCACGTCTTTTTTTTTTCTGCATACGCGGAGCCAGACTGACGAAGTATACATCCTTTGGGCAAAGCAACCACGGTTCGAGCTCAATTAGCCACGTGGCATGGAGGGTTGCTTTGCTTTGCCTCGTCTCGGCGTTTGCTAGCTCATGGTTAAGCAGGAGAAGGGTCAACACAGTGAGGGAGAGGCAGTTGACAGCGAAAGAATGAAGCCATACTGCGGAGGCGAGCCGCAGGAAAGTATCACGTGCGTCCGTTCGCCACCCAGCTTTCGCCGAGCTAAACAGGGCTAAGGGGACTCGCAGCTTAGCACGTTCTGCCGGCCGTAGTGTACAACCAGCGCTACGGCCGGCAGCGGTACAGAGTGAACCTGCGCGCGAACATGGGATGCGCGCCGAGTGTGACGGTGAAGGTGCGCCGGTCGGAAGTACGAACGCGCCCCCCCCCCCCGCGCGACTCGCT